>NC_053410.1:317693-335193 GCF_016859285.1 Xiphias gladius
GAAAAAAAAAAAAAAAAACCCTCAATATATTTTATACAAACTATAAATAATATATTTTACACTTTAAACACACGCTGTGTTTACCTGTACATATCATTATCATCAGTGAAAACTATATGTCTAAGCAGGCTCTATATATACTATATATTCTGTACATAACCACCTAACTCATGTATATAAATTAATCTATTACATTACCCAGTCCGTATTTATCCCAGCACTGTTTGTACTAAAGAAATCTTGTTGTAAGTGTATACAGAAATAATATGTTGTTGTAAATTACTGCTTGTTGGGGTCCAAGCTGCAGCACTGTTGTTTTTGTTGACATTCTTCTTATTATTTCTTTCTTTCTTCCTCCTCTTCTTCTTCTTCTACTTCCTTCTTCCTCTTCTTCTTCCTCTTTCTTCTTCTATCTTCTTCTTTCTTCTTCCTTATTTTTCTTCCTCTTCTTCTTTTCCTCTGCTCAAAGTGTTTGTGCAGCAAAAACCTTAAGAGAAAAATTCACCAAAATCAGCAGGTGGTTTGCAAATTCCACGCTTTACTCCGGAACCAAAAATGATACTCATCGACCTCAAGGTTGCGCCGTAACAAATAACAATCTTGGCCTAGAGTCAAAATTCTTTTGTCATTTTAATTTTTCAAGTCACCCGCATCTCAGATCCATTTATCATTTGCTATAAAAAATGCCAAAAATGTTAAAAATCTAAATGAAAGCAAAACGCACTGGTCGAAGGCCGTTTATCCGATTGTCTTGGAATCTGTTAAACATCATCTACAGAAAACGCTGGCAAAAAAGTGAAAGGAATTTCAGTACGTCAATCTGTTTTGATTTCACAAGCCAATCTTTTTAATAGAAATAGGTCATTTTCAAAAATTTGCAACAACCCGTGAATGCATTGAGATATCAACCTGAAATTTGAGACGCATGTTCGGGAGTTTTCACTAAGCTTACGTATTAAAGGTCATCGTGCTTCACCTCTAGGGGGCGCCACAAATGCGAACATTTTATATCTCGTAACGGGCTGCATGGATTCACGTGAAATTCGGTTTGCACCATCTAGGGTCGTTACTCGGTTGATTCAGAAAATGTGGAGTTGATTGGTTGTAGTGGGCGTGGCTCATTACAACAAATCTAAATTTATCCACGTTTCACATTCCAACTTTTGAACCGTCCAAAAAAAATCCCCCGTACGTCCTGCAGATGTTTCAGCGCATCCACTGATGGTTGGCAGAAGTTTGGCTCAATGCAACCTATGCTCAGTTCTGAAGACCGTCACTCTACACTTTTCACAATATGCAAAATCAAGCAATGTCCATATTTCCACAAGTCTTCGTTCGAGTGCTACCAAAACTGACACAGACATTCTTTGGATACTAGATACCACATGGTTCAGATGGTGTTCGGATAAGTCAAACGATGAGCCCGCTGTGACATTCAGTGTCTGCCTTTCTACCTGTCTTCTGGAAACTGATCCTGGATATGTATGCGTGTACACGGACAGCAGTGAAAAAGTCGGATTTTCTGTGTTTGAACATGCTTAGACAGTAAAGCTGGCTGATTGCTTCCAGGTTATTCCCTGTAAACCCACGGTACAGTACCAATGTCTTCTGATACACGGCTCTTATTTTTCTGTTATTATTCCTGTGATCAGAGGAAAAAAACATTCTACCAACGAGACACCTCTGTACCTAATTATCCCCCCTTTTATAATAATAATAATAATTTCATGATTTTGTTATTTCCGTTCTATTTAGTTTTTTTTAATATTCTGGACATAATAATAATTGTTGCGTCAGGACGTATTGTCATAGCGTGTGTAAGTTTGTGTCGCCGACAACGCGAGAATCTCGCGACACTTTCGGCCTCCACGTCACTCCGTTTGCAGACCTGACGTTCAGCTGCGTCGTGATGTTGTTATGTAGATTTTAGACACTAAAACAGCGGAGTTTTATTGTTTTTGCGGAGATTACACTCCGTCAGTCCGCTGAGGGAACAGTCACACCGTCACCGACCCGGGACAGACACCACAAAACCCCGGTTAAACTGCTGCTGCTGCTGCGGGGAAAATGTCTGCGGGCTCCGGGGGCAGAAACACGAACACGGAACCGTGGGGGAGCTTTGACGACAATCTCGTTCAGGTGAGCTAACAGGCTAACCTGCTAACTAACACACTGCTAACCAGTTAACTGACAAGCCACTAACCAGTTAAGTGGCAAGCCAACCTGCTAACTAACACATTGCTAACCGGTTAACTGACAAGCTAACCTGCTAACTAACAGGCTAACCAGCGAACTAACCCTTGTTAACTAGGTCTGGAGATAACCAGGTTAACCTAACCTGTTGATTAGAGGTGCAGAGTAACTCACTACATTTACTCCATTACTGTACAGTTTCAGGTACTTGTACTTGAGTATTTCCATTTTTCGACCACTTTATACTTTTACTGCTCTACATTGACCTGACAGCTCCAGTTACTTTACAGTTTCAGAGTATTGATACAAAATATGATCAAAAATTAGCCGATGATGTTATTACAGATGAATATTACAGATTTGACCACAAGTAACAGATTAAATAAAAACACTAGGGGACATCATGTTCTGCACTGTAAGAAATTGAGGGTTTTTTTTCACTAACGGAGAAAGATTTCGAGTTTTAACATCTATGGATATAAAATGTCTTCATATGTATATTAAAATTAAGCAGGTAGAATTTTTCCCCTCATAAAACCACAGGAAGACACATTAGTTTCAACACATTTTTGTGTATCCTCCTGTGTTTCTTAACATTTCTGTGTGTGTTTCCTCCCGTGTTTCCCATGTTTCCTCCCGTGTTTCCCATGTTTCCTCCCGTGTTTCCCATGTTTCCTCCCGTGTTTCCTCCTGTGTTCCAGGGCGGTGGCTCGGCAGTCATCGACATGGAGAACATGGATGACACGTCGGGCTCCAGTTTTGAGGACATGGGGGAGATGCACCAGAGGATGAAGGAGGAAGAGGAGGTGGCAGCGGAGGCGGCTGCCACTGAGGAGGACAATGCCGAGGATGGAGAGTTTCTGGGCATGAAGGGGTTAAAGGGTCAGCTTGGCCGACAGGTGGCCGATGAGGTGAGTCCCACTCAGGACATGGGACAGAGGTCATCCATGCACCTGCAGGAAGTGTCTGGTCCAGACCTACCTGTGCACTACTTCTTTTTTTTTCTGTTGGATCAGTTTTAGTTGAGTCCTGATACCTGTGTGATGTGTCCAGGTGTGGCAGGCGGGGAAGCGTCAGGCTTCCAGAGCCTTTAACCTTTATGCCAACATCGACATCCTGAGGCCGTACTTTGATGTGGAGCCGGTCCAGGTCCGAAGCAGGTAGGACCATCCAACTCCTGTTTGCTCTCAGCTGTTTCCTGCTCGGTCTGACTGTGATCTGCTCTGTGTCTCCCAGGCTGATCGAGTCCATGATACCTGTCCGCATGATCAACTTCCCACAGGTAACCACTCACACTTCCTGTATGTTCTCACGTTCAGCTCACCTGTAGATACAGACATGTTTAACTCCAAAATGCTGATCCAGGATCAAAATTACCGGGTGTGCAGGATCAAGATAAGAGATCTGTGTGTTGAAGCTGGTTTTCAGCTGTTTCTGTTGACTCTGAGTTTACTGATCAGCTGAGAGGAGCAGTTTTCTGTAAACCGGAGCCATGAATGTATTAGAAGAGTGAAGTTACTGCAGAGAAGGATGGAGGCCGACAGCAGGTAGAGACCAGGTATGCTGGCCAACTGCAGGTCGTCACTGTTTGTGAGGTTAAACAGCAACAAAACAAATTAACAGGCAGTGCTGACAACATGATGTAAACAGCTTCAGCTCAGTGGAGCCTCTGAAACCACTGTTCAAGCAAGGCCTGTATCTGCTGATCAGTGCCACTGTGTGTCCTGACTCTTACTCTGACCAGGTATTTCACTGTTACTGAAAACTGCCCACAGGCACTTGTTTTCCGTCTGAGTCACCTCCGGCTCCGCTCCAGCCTGTCAGGAAGTTTTGCGGCGTTGGTTGGATATTTAAGTTCCTTGCATGAGGTCAGATGTTCATGTTTGTCGCTGCCGGGTCCTTTTGGATGTTCGACTGATCTGGAAATCGGGCAGCGCTCAGTTCTGCCGATATAGTCAGCGTTAGAGCCAGGACACCTGGAGGGATCCTCCCCATTCGTGTCTGGTGAACGTCAGTGGAACTCCTGTTTCGAGAGGCATGAATGAAGTGATGAGTATGAAATGAGATGAAACGGGGAAACCTGCAGGTAAATCCAGCTCTAGTGAAGCAGAACGTGATGTTCAACAAGGTGAAAGTGAACAAGGTGACAAGAACATGATCATAGAACTAGAGCAGAATGAGAAGCTGCAGAAACACTAGGAATCATTTCCAAATATCAAAGTCAGGTTGAGGAGATGCCGTGAATAAGCACAGGAATTATCATTGAGGGTCTTTTCTGTCTGATCATGAACAAACTGTTCTGAACATGTGGTGCAGATAAAAAAGTCAAAGTAACGTCAGACTGTTTCTGCTGCCGAAGCAGAGAGGAGGAGAAAAGGAGCTCGCGTCCGATTGACGTGTCATTTATAATCATGGAGAATATTTAACATGTTTCTACTAACGGACGACAGAGGGTTTAGTTTTCATCAGAGAGTCTCCTCGTGTTGTTCTGAGCTGCAGTGATGGAATCAGAATAAAAGCATCGCCGCCAGGAATCGGAGAAACTTCGTTAGCACGCAGCTTTTTAATCATCACTATGTGGAGATTCACTCATAAACTCTGTTTTAGAACCAGAGTGGACACGTGGAACATCTGCAACAGCAAAACATTTCTACTGATCAATAAAGATACCTATTGATCTTTATTATGTCACTTTATTGTAAACTCTTTTGTCCCCGTCAAGACCCAATCAGTCTGATTCAATCTGATTCTCTGGGGTTAACCTAGTTACCATGGTGATCCACCTGGTTAAAAGTGAGACAGTTTTGTGATAAAGGGAAACCCGGAGATAATCCCAAAGAGCTGGATCCCGATACTAATCTGGCTTCATGGTACAGGCCTCAGGATCAGGATCAGGATCAGGATCTCTGACAGTTTTTTTTCTTCCTGTTTAGAAGATCGCAGGTGAGCTGTATGGTCCTCTGATGCTGGTTTTTACTCTGGTGGCCATCCTGCTGCATGGGATGAAGACTTCCGGAACCGTCATCGTAAGAACGAACACACACACGAACCCACACGAACCCACACACAGCAACACTAAATAACATCTACACTTTTAACTTTGATTTTAAAACAACCAAATGTTTCATCAGTACCACATCGAGGTTTACATACAACCAGGTGGTGACGGAGACAAATCCCACCTCCAGTGAATGCAGCATGAAATCACAGCTAGTAACCAATAATAATAATAAAATGAGTAAAATCGGTGATAATAAAATAATAACGTGTTGAGCAGCGGCAAATCCAGATCCCTCACCTCCACATGTAAAGTGATGACAGAGCTCTGTATTCTGGATCCTCGGGTCTGTCCTGCTGTCTGCTGGGCAGCGCGGATGTGCAACACACGTCCTCATTCCGTTCCCATATCCACACTGCAACAGGCTGCAGACGTGACTGGATGTGGTAGAGAAACCAATGAAAATCAGTGTCAGTAACGGCAGGAGTCTGAAACGCTGCAGCCTCGTCAGTGCTGAAGGTGGAAACGTGTAGGACGACCGGTTGTGTGTGGACTCTGACGCACAAGTTTCTGTCTGTGTTTTCCAGAGGGAGGGCACTCTGATGGGCACCGCCATAGGAACATGTTTTGGTTACTGGCTCGGTGTTTCCTCCTTCATCTACTTCCTCGCATACCTGGTCAACGCTCAGATCACTATGCTGCAGATGCTGTCCCTGCTGGTCAGTACTGGTACTACAGCTAGACACTACACACAGCACACACAGAGTATCCGTAGCAGCTAAACTCTGGTAATCATGTACAGTACAGACTCGTAGTCCAGTGTTTTTGATTTCTTTTAAAAAAAAAAAAAATTTAATTTTTTTTTTTTTTTTTTTTAAACTAAACTTTATTAACACAACGTGCTTCCTTTCTGCTGCTGTCAGGGTTATGGTTTGTTTGGTCACTGCACCGTCCTCCTTATCACCTACAACATCCACTTCCACTTCCTGTTCTACGTCCTGTGGCTGCTGGTTGGAGGACTGTCCACTCTGCGTATGGTGAGGACTAAGTTTCCCATCAGCCCCCGATTCTCCCTCAGCTGTAGATTCACCTGGTTTCCTGTGTGTCCTTCTCTCAGGTGGCGGCTCTGCTGTCTCGTACGGTCGGTCAGACTCCTCGTCTCCTCCTCTGTGGGACTCTGTCGCTGCTTCACATGCTCTTCCTGTTCTACCTGCACTTTGCCTACCACAAGATCGTAGAAGGTGAGACACACGCCTGTGCTCCTGACGTCACAGTAAAGTGCACCATTTACTGTGGTCATGTGACTGAGTGTACAAGGTTTACCTGCCGGTGTCAGAGTGAGACCTCCCGTCGTAGCTTTTGTGTCAGAGCAACACCTCCTGTCGTTGTCGTTGCAGGGCTGCTGGACTCTCTGGAAGGACCCAACATGGCTCCCATGCAGCGAGTGGCCAGAGACGTGCCTGAACTGACGCTCAACGCCACAGTGAGGAGCCTGGGGGCCTCACTGAAGGCCCACTGAGGCCCCCACACACTCAGAGACCCTGTCAGTCGTCTTTTAAAAGAGTGAAGTTTCCATTTCAGAGTAAATATTCATTGTTGGGAACCTAAAATGACACTATAATCACAACTCAAAGGTCCGTGTAGAATCTCATCAGCGTGTGACAGCTGAGCTGATGAAGACCATGACTGCTCAGGAAAAAGCTAGCAATTGGCCTTGGAGTGGAGATGGTTTGTCAGACTTTCTGATCCTGAGCTGCTGATTCTGTGTTCAAATCCTCTGATGTTGACGCTTCACGTTAATGAAGTCAGACTTAACGTTTTCTCTCTCATCTCTTGTACATTTTTTATTCAGTCTAAGATTTTGTTTTGGGTTTTATGTCGTTCTCTTCATGTTCAGATGTATTTATAGTTTCTGTACAGAAACTCAAATAAACTTTCTGGCCTTTGGCTGGAGTCACTCAGATGGTCATCATTATTTCAGAAGAATCAGAATTGTTTAAGCTGTTATTTTTAAAAACTTAGATCCTTTAAATTTACAAAAAGCTACTTACTACGCTATACATTTTGGTGTTTCATATATCGGCAAAAATTTCAAATTTAAAGATAAATGTTTTCATCTAAGCAGCATTTAAATAATCAAGATAAGTTTGTTTTAAACAGAAAAATCTGACGCTCAACAGCAGCATAATTCAGTTTTAATGCAGCGTTCGCTTTTCATTTGTAAATTTAACTACTTTATAAACTCATTTACTGTTTAACAAGACGAGACATATTCATGGGTTCATTATAGATTAAAAAACAAACATCATCTTCGGAGTAACCGCGAGTTGTTTATTTGAACTTTGAATACTAATAATAATGGGAACATAATTTGCTGATAATACTTATATACTTTCACGCGGTCGAATTTTGTACAGATTTGAGTCAAAGTACAAAAGTATCATCGAAGCGTAATTAAAATACCAAAAGTACTCCGTATGCAGAATCATATACATTGTTGTATTATAATTATTGATGAATTAATGTGTTAATCACTTTAATTATTTCATATTCTGCTGGGTAGTTTGTGAATTTCTCCCTACAGATCAATAAAGTTTTATCTGTGATAAATATCGTTATTTATATTTTGTTTTAATAATCTGAATCTGTAAAGTAAGTGCAGCTTTCAGATAAATGTAGTGTATCACAAAGTACAACATTTCCCTCTGATGTGGTGGAGTAGAATTATGAAGTATCCGAAAATGGAAATACTCAAGTAAAGTACAAGTACCTCAAAAGTTTACTTAAGTAAAGCCGTTGCTTAAATGTTCTTAGTAACTTTCCAATACTACAGTTTAAATTTTTTTTAGTTTTTATTTTTTCCACTTATGCTGCTCTAACGGCAGAATAAGGTGGCACAGGCCGTTAAAAACTATTCTGAAAGCTATAACAGGAAGTTTGTTGTCAAGCAGAAAACATAGAAACAAATCGATTTGTGAAAATGTGAGGGATTCATTGCAGAGTAAACCTTTATTTTGAAAGTTTAGCTTGATAGTAAATGGGCTGCGTTGCCCTGAGCGCCGTCTTTCAGGTAACTCCTCTCCTGCACCAATCAGAGGCTACAGACTGTTGATGTTCAGCCAATCACAGCGGAGAAAACGGCAACTTAAGCAGGGGCGTACCTGCAAGACTACGCATAGGGCAAACGGCCGTAACCACGCACGTCATCGCGCAGTCGGTCATTTGCAAACAGCGCGGGAAGCGGCAGCAGGAAGACGCGGATCGAACCGTTCGAACCGGACGTGGGGACGATGAAGGTTTATTTCTGCGGGAGTATCCGCGGCGGCAGAGACGACGTTCAGCTGTACCGGAAGATCGTGGAGAAGCTGCAGAGCTACGGGACCGTGCTGACCGAGCACGTGAGCAGCACCGAGCTCACCGACAGAGGTCAGAGGTCTCACACACACACACACACACACACACACACACGGGAGCAGTACGCACAGCGACGTATACACAGTACTACTGAGGTCACTGGTAGAAATCTGACAACAACAACAACAATCACGACATCACGCAGACTCCGAGTGAAAATTACAGGTTAGAAGTAAAAGTCCTGCATTTAAAATGTTACTTCAGTAGAAGTATGTCAGTACAATAAAGAAAAATACTCAGTGAAACGTCCCTTTAACTGGTTCACACTACAACTACCGATTATCTTCATCATTGATCCATCTGCTGATTATTGCTGATCATTGGTTTGTAAAACAGTCGCTCAGAGACCAAAGTGAAATGTTCATAGTGTTGGTTTCCAACCAACGGTCAAACCTCAGAACTTCACTTTATTGTGATTTAAGAATTATGATTATTGTTTATTATGGATTAATCTACTCAGCCGTTTATATATGAATTAAAATCAGCTCCACCTTCAACAGCTGCAACGTTAAAGTGATAAACTCATGAATCCATCAATAAGAATAATCCAATAATCCAATATTTATTATTCTGCATAATGACAACTTTTACATTTGGTACTTTGACTGTATTTAGATGCTGATACTTTTGTACTTTTACTGAATTAATATTTTGAGTACAGGACTTTTATTTGTACCAGAGTATTTCTACTCTGGTATTAGTACTTTTACTGCAGTAAAGGATCTTAGAAGTACCACTGAAAAAGCAAAATAAAATATTCAAAGAAAGGATCCACAACAACAATAACAATAATATTGATAAATAATAACACAATAATAAATTTAAATCAGGAATAAAGAATGATAATAATAATAATAAATAATAATAATAATAATAATAGAAATAAACGTCTGTAAACACCTCATGGATCAATTCATTTATTGTTATTCATTTGTACGTTCAATAAAGAATCAGTTAACAGACGAAACAGACCAAAAGTTAACGCAATGAAAAAACGTAATAAATCAGTTTGAGTTTACTGATGATGTTTTATACACAGGTCTGTCCTGAACGACTCTGCTGTTGTGATTGGACAGGCGTGTGTGATGTCACTGAGCTGCTGTGCCGTGATTTGTCAGGACTGTGTGTGTGTGATGTCACTGAGCTGCTGTGCTGTGATTGGACAGGTGAGGACGCCTCCGCAGCAGGAGACAGGTTCATTCACGACCGAGACGTGGACTGGCTCCGACAGTCTGACGGTGAGGAAAACTGATGGTTGATTACTGATGGTGTGCAGGCATGTTTCTGCCCTGAGTACTGTCTGCTGGCAGCCCGTATCCGCTGTGTCACCTGTGACCTCTGACCTGTGTGTGTGTGTGTGTGTTGTCTGACCCCTGACCTCTCTGTGACCCCAGTAGTGGTAGCGGAGGTCACGCAGCCGTCTCTGGGCGTTGGTTATGAACTCGGCCGAGTCGTCGACATGAAGAAAAAAACCTTGTGTTTGTTCAGGCCGTCGTCAGGACGTGGTGAGGACACCTTCATTTTCACACCTTTACTAACCTGCTGACCACGCCCCCTCAGCTCCCCGAGCCAATGGGAGGAGAGAACAGTGCCCCGGTTTGTCACTTCTGTTAGCGTCAGCCTTTCAGACATGAAGTTGTGTTAACGTGAGTTTTGTTAATCAGGTAAGACATGAGCCACAGGTTAAACTCTATAGCTAAAATGCTAAAGTTAAAACGCTAACGTTAAAATGCTAACATGTCAAAGGTAAACAAGAGATAAATGACCTCGAACTTGTTTGACTTCATACTTTAGTGGCAGAAGAGGAAGTGACGCACCTCACACCTGGTGACTGGGCTCTGTTCCCATTGGCACACAGACCTGAGGGTGTACGGTCGAGGTCAGGAGGTGAATCTGGCGGCGTCGCATTAACTTCCTGTCTCTGTGCAGCTTTGTCGGCCATGATTCGAGGAGCTGATGACGGCGACCGGTTTTTGGTGAGGGATTACAGCGAGGACGAGGTGGAGAACGTTCTGGAAGGGTTCTTCAACACGCTGAAGAGAACCTGAAGAACCTGGAGAACATCACAACGCTTTTTAAAGTCAGGCTGTTCACTTTGTTTACGACAAAACGACTTAATAAAGTCAACTGAAACAAACTCTTTTTGTTCAACTAACGATTATTTTTTTCCCCATTGATCCGCAGATTATTGGCCTGATTAGTTGTTTGGTTTATAAAATGTTAAACGGAAAAAAAAGTTTGCTGTGACAGAAAAATCATTAAATATGAGACAAAATATAAAAGTCATGCTAATGTTAGTATGCTAATGTTTACTGGAAAAACAATGGAAATTAAAATTCTTAAGTTAAATTTTAAACCTACAGAACTAAATTTTACTGGCTGGTTCAAGTTTTAATTAATCATTTTGAATTTTGTTGTCTGCGTTTAGATGATTCAATATGAGCAACTGGATTTTTTTAAATTGAATTTTTAGATCAAAATTTGACCAACTTGATTTGAGAAACTAGAATAAATTCTCATTTGTGAATTTGTGACAGTATATGACAGTAATACACGTGATGTTAATACATCTGACAAAGAGGATTAAAGTGTTTTTCTTTCATCTAAAGCAACTGAAGAGGAGAACAAAGAATTTAAAGTGAAGACAGTATTAGAGTTCTCCTGTTCTCAGGTTCATTTCCTCGGTGGTCCAGCAGGAGGCAGCACAGCTCATAGATCAGACTGGTCTCAGACAACAGAGAGAGACTGATGACACCTGAACTCTCCTCAGCTCACACGGGTCTAGGAGGAGACCAGCTCACATGGTTCTGCAGAGAACTTCTGAGGTGCTGGACTGAATTTTTCATGAGGTCTGAAATCCTCTGAAACATAAGACAAAAATTCTTCTAAAATTAACATAACATTCCATATGTCTTTATGGTTCTTTATAGACCATATTTCCTAAGCAAAAAAACCCAGAGGAATCCAGGCCACACCACAAGATCCTTAATTAACCCAGAGGAACCTTCCAGAACACCAAGAAAACCTTAAGTTCCAAAATTAAACTTATCCAACCCGAAGTACCCAGACAAACACTGACGGTACCTAATGAACCTTACTGAACCCTGAAGAATCTCTGGTACCAGCAGGGTTCTTGCAGACAGCCTGAGGAACCTTGGAGAACCCCGAAGAAACCTTAATTACCCTGAGGAAACCTAAAAGATCCTGATAAGCCTTATAACTCTGAGACCCCAACAAACATTTAAAAGCCTTAATTATCCTTAAAGAACCTTGAAGAAGATTGATGAACCCTAAAGAACCTGTAGAAAAAAATCTGAGAACCGTTGTTGAAAGGCAAACCTGTCAGACAGCCAGTGGAACCTTACAGAACTCTGAAGAAACCCTTAACAACTCAAATAACCCCAAAAGGGGTTCCCTCCTTACAAACCTCGAAGAATCCCATAGGAACAGTGAAAAACCCTTACAAACCCAGAGGAACGCTCATGAACCTTAAAGAACCACAAAGAAACTCAAACTGAGGAGTTTAAGAAGGTTCCTGGTAAACCCCCGAGGAACCTTACAGAACTCTGAAGAAATCTAAATTAGTCATCTTTTTACAGCTCTTCACTGAATCCTGAAGAAACCTGCTGGTCCCTACTGAGACAATCTGAGGAACCTCAAAGAACCCTGAAGAAACCTAAATTACCCGACACTTGCCAAACCACAAAGATCGCTGAAATACAAACCCTGAACCCAGAGGAACTGCTAAGAGCCTGGACGAACGATGTACGACTCTAATGAACCAAAGGAACCCTCGAGAACCGCAAGTGTGTCTGAGAACCAGCAGGGTTCTTGTAGGTTCTTGAAGGTTCCTGACAGACCACTCAGATACTGTTGAACCCTCTGTTCTTCAGTCTGGGTAGTGAGAACAGACAGAAGATCTGACTGGTGGGGGGGTGATTGACAGGTGGTGTGATATTATGGGGGGGGGGGCAGTAACTGACAGAGCAGCTGCTGAACATGACGATCGAAACAAAACATTCATTATCTATCAATTATAAATAATTCACAGAACATAACGATCAATATCAGCTGTTACCAGGCAACAGGAGACAGACACACACACACACACACACACACACACACAGGTGATTATCACATCGTTCGTCAGTGTTAATAGAGCTGCTTCATTAACTATTTTTCACTGCTAATGTGACCGGCTGTGTGTGTGTGTGTGTGTGTGTGTGTGTGTGTGTGTGTGTGTGTGTGTGTGTGTGTGTGTGTGTCACACTGATGATGACAGCGCTCATCAATTTTAATGATGTCATTTAATCAGCAGCTGATCAGGTAACACACCTGAGAGCTGCTGCAGGAACAAACTCCAGCTTCAAAATACCACAGTTGGACTTTCTTTACGTTAAGTTTGGACATAATAAATGTATCAATACACCATTTCTATCCTTCCGTCATTTCCTTTATCAACAGGAAGTGGAACTCTACAAATTAAAACAGTTAGCCAATATATTGATTAGTCAGTTGAAAATAATCAATTAATCATTAACATAATTTATGAAGAAGAGATGTCACAGTTTGCTGGTTCTTTGGTCAATTTCCCTTTTCTGTTTGATATTTAATGTCATTGCCATAATGAGTGAATATCTTCATGTTTTACATTCTGGGTTGATGTCAACTCTGGGAAATTGTCCTGGATATTTTTCACCTTTTTCTTGACAATTATAGACAAAATGAGGTGGAAAGTGACTAAGTACATTTGCTCCAATACTGTACCTAAGTACAGTTTTGATGTAGTTGTACTTCCGCTCCACTACATTTCAGAGATTCATATTGTACTTTTTACTGCAATACATTTATCTGACAGCTGCAGTTATTTACTTTTCAAATTAAGATTTTATATAAAAAACACGAGTTTATGAAATACAACACATTGTTAAAGATCAAACCAGTGTTTTCCAACCCTTTTTGCCTTGTGACAGTATAAAACTAAGTATGTGAGGGTACAAAATCAGACTGGCTGCTACTTTTATGGTTACTTTACCTCCTTTTGTCTCAGAATGAGAAGGAAACAGCATCTACCGTAAGTGAAATAAAAATCCAATAAAGTCACACAGAGAGAAATGTTCAGATGTTTCCGAGCAGAACTTTATCCTCAGTCGGTTAAAGACGTTTGTAATGAGCATTAGCATGTTAGCATTACCATTTATCATTAGAATATCAACATTAGCAAGGTGTGAAACACACAGAGGACGGTCCAACTAAATGCTAAGATTAAAGGTCCGTCAGCTGATGTGCTGTTAAAGATGAGCATGTTGTATTTGGAGTTTGTTGATGAAGAAACCGTCACATTTTTATGCGGTGCAAGTAGGAGTTACAAACACTGGAAAATATGTTTTTTAATGTTTATTTTTGATGTATATTTTTAGAAGGCAGTATGAGATTAATCACACATAATTCATTAGGAGGAGATATTATTTTACAACCTGTTTCTAACATAGGGGCTAACATCACCCGCACTTTACAGAACCTCAACCAGGTTGTTTTTAGGTCATTTAATCGAGTATGTATTTTACAGGTAACGCTCAAGAAAGAATATTTAGCTTGTTTTTTTTTAACCTGAAAATCCACGTGATGTGTACACGACTTAAAGTCTGGAGCAGAGAAATGGGACTGGTTTCTGACAGAAGTGACATACCTGTGGACTCTGCTCTCTTCTCATAGGTCCACAGACCTGAGGTCTGCAGTTGGACCATGGATGTACTATAGTTACTGGATACTTGACTCAAAGATGGCGTCCACTCACTTGAATGAAAACTGCTCCCTGAAAAATAAAAATAAAGTTTTCTAACTTTTGGATCTGCTCATTAGTGTTTCTCCCGCTTGGCCACTAGACTCTACATTGGGACGTCAAGCAAATAAAAATGTCTTTTCTAGGCTTTGGGAAAGTCTTACAAATATAAGACCATCATGGATTAAGAATTCATAATACAAAGAGTAAAAACTGAGCCTGTATGCAGCTGGAGGTGTCTTGTCAACAGTTTTGCAGATGTCTTTTCAATAATGGAGGTCTATGAGGAAAACGGTTTATGGGAGTTTCTAACTGCAGTACTGTGAGTGACCACAGGTTGAGTGGAGGCGCTGCATCAAATCTACTAATATATCCAAGCATGGGTGGATTATCAGACAACGGACCCCTGGACAAAGACATGTAAAAGGCCCCCCATCACCTCCTACATAACAAGAGCAAGCCCCCCCCAAGACTGAAAGAGACACCACAAAAAGACACTACATCGTTTGAGTCTCTTTGATGCAAGATCATGAACACGGACAGAAAGTGGGCTCAGTGCTGATGTCTGAAATCACTGTTTACTATGAAGTGCCTATGTCATGTCTACCACTCTACCACTTTACTATCTTGAGTGTGTAAATACATCCAATGTAGAACGAAAAAAGTAGAGTCCAACATGTGCTCTACTTTCTGATAACAGTCCCACGATGCAATGTTCCAGTTTATAGACAGATATGAAACATTTCAGTTCACTCAGATCAGACAGATGTCTCCTGAGACAGGGAACCTGATCTCACCTGAAACCAGATCCTCCTCACTAACAAAGCACCCGTTCAAGTGTCGCTGCCACACTGACAGACCACCATGACCGTGCTGAAACAAACTACAGGTTCACAGGAAGATCTCACCTGGGTGACATCACTGACTGTCTGATTAAAGGTTACCGTAATAACGATGCGGTAGTTACACTGACATTTATCTTGTCATCTCATCGACACAAACGTGTTTATCACCTGAGGTCGATGGGCTAGGTGGGGGCTGGAGTGTATCCTAGCATGCACTGGAACCTTCCTGTGGTGAGGTTACAATCCAAAACACAAAGACTGAGCTACATTTAAAATATTTTATTTGTTTTAAAATATACATCAGTTTACAAATTCAGAAAATAAAATCATTAGTAGTGTTTTAACAGTCTCTTTGTAGTTTTCTTGTTATTCCCAACAGGAAGTGAAACACACAAAGACGATTAGAGGAACCGAAGGAGAACAATTCAGGTAAGCCTAAAGCACCTGGCCGGGGTCAGAGGTCAATAACCTCAGAGTGAGCAACAGCACCTGTGGGTGGAGGGCGAGGAGGTGGTGTTACAGCCACCTGAACGTCACGTTAAAAATGACATTCAGCTCCTCAATCAGAACCTCCTCTGGCTCCCATTCTCAGTTTGTTAGTTAAGGTCCACACTTCAGGTGTTCTCAGGTGTCCCCAGGTGAGTCCACGTCCTCAATAAAGCACCCAGCTATCCCCGTTGGCCGCGTTGAAGATTCTTAGCTCTGCTAACAGCTGTTAGCCAGCTAACCAGTACTGTTCAGTTACTAATGCATCTGATTAGCACACAAGCTTGTGTAGCCACTAGGCTAGTGTTAACATGTTAGCATGAGCATCAGTGTCATTTTTTAAAAAGCCAACTGGCTAGCTAGCGAGCTAACAGTTTGTTCAGCCTGACAGTGCGTCTCTACTGGATAAGGACCTTCTGATGTACTTTACCACATATTAGCAATTACTGCTGAACTTACAAAACTGTGTTTTTTCAACCACATCTACAGTCTTCATCCACTGATGCTAATTATTACTGAAAGATGTAACAGTAATTATCTCGTGGAATTAGCTATTGCTACATAATTAGTGAATTAGCAGCTGAGCTCGGAGGCGCGGAAATGGAAATAAACCAGTTCTGAACCACAGGAATACTGAAATAAAATGTGTTTATCTGTCAGTTAAATCACTAGAATTTCTCCCGGTTTGTTGATAGTGAAAACTTGTTAGTCTTATCTTCATTTTTCTACTAAAATACTTAAACATCCATTTTTGTAGCTAATGATCTAAAAATGGCAGGCTAATGTAAGCTAACAGAACTTTTGCTCTTACCAGATCAGCTTACGAGCTAACAGCTGCTAGTTCATTAGCATTGCTGTGCTAGAAACGAATTAACACATGAAAGACTACAGTTTATATAAAAACGGGCTAAAACTAGGTAGTTTGCTGGCTAGGTTGTTGAATACATGTGATCACAGCAGAGTAAATAGATCACAGTAAAAATAATAAACATTCTGCTTTTGTTCATGGATAAGCTGTTGCCTGTTAGCAAAGCAAGCTAATGTGAGATTTATGTCAGCTCAACATTTGCTCAAAAGCTAAGTCAACCATATATTCAGTTTTCCATCCATTGTTCTCTACTCCTTTGTAGCTAGCAAGTTAACATTTCCAAGCTAATCTCAATTAACCGATCATCAGCTTGCTGGGTAAGACCCGCAAGCTGATTAGCAATCCAGCAACAAAGCTTTGACACGCAAAACAATTTGTATATAGTAAATGACCTAAAATTGGTTAGCTTGCTAGCTAACATTAGCATAACTGGCTCCAGCCGTTGATAAGCTGTCACGCTTTGTAGCTGTAGTTGTTTATTGTTTTGATAACTCTGTTCAAAACAATTTAACATTCACCTGTAGCTGAACCATTTCTCTTTTTTCCTCAATTTTAGTTTGTAATCTGCTACAGTTAACTGCTAGGAAAGGTGCAGCAGACATCATCTGTACTGATACAGATACTGAACCTCGGTACTTTTTACTTTTTCCAGCTAACACTTTAATTTTAAATGGTAACTGCGTTGAGATTTTAAACAGTGTACTGGGCGGAAATATTGTCATTTGGCCCCAGTATCAGAATCACTGAGTTACTGAAGGTCCCGATGCAGTCGAGAAAATCAGGGTCTGACAAACTAATTTCTTTAGAACGCTAGCTAACGAAGCTAGTAGAAGCTATGGTTAGCTTTGAACTGAAATTCAAATTGTGTGTCTGCTAATGCTGCATTCACAAGCGTTCACGTCATCAGACAAATC